>NW_025333994.1:0-46093 GCF_019186645.2 Phyllostomus hastatus
AATGACTATGATGAAAAGTAAAAGATTGAATCTACATGATAAGGGAGCAGGGAGAAATCCTCCATGAGTTATTAAATCTTCAGCCATAGGAAACAATTTGACATTTAGATTGGGTTGATTTGCAATGAGAAATATGATATACTTCAAGAAATCTATTCCAATGCTGTGTCTTATATTCCTCAAAATATTGAAGGATACAACTTCTGAGAAAACAGCAGGCTGCAGATTCAGAATATATATCACCATGTAACTTTATTCTTGAGGTGGTTCTGTTTTCTCACATCAAAATGGGTGCCATGTCCTAAAATACAATTACTTACTCATATCCTTAGTGGAATTTCCTTTAAAGTATAAGCCAACTCTCCTAGCATAGACTCCTGCCACCCTGGCAGTTGCTGTCTCATCCTCCATAATCTCTCACTTTTCTCCCAAATTCCACTACAATGTTCTTTCCTCAAAATATTGATAAAGTCCTTCAGTCCTGTGAGTTTCCACAATGATCTTTCTCTACCAATAACATTTTCTAGTTCACTTTAATTTCTTGGATTACCTGGTTACTTGGTTCTCTGATTACCTCTGTGAGAATAAATCTAGGGAAAAGTAAATATTTTCTGTGTTTTCTAAAGGAATAGTAGAAATGAAAACTGATCCTAAGGAACTGATCATGAGAAATAGTTCCTGGGAAACCAAGACGACCTTGTTTCTAGAAGTGGAAACCCCTTTCCTGTGATTTAAACCCACTGGTCATCTAGAATTACAAACCATAAATCTGGTTTTTCTTCCACCTTTCACACCCTTAAATATTTAAAGACAACTATAATAAAGAATATAAACTCAATATATAAATATCAATGTATATATAAAATGTATGTGTTTATGTAGGTAAAATTTTCTTATTTTTTGGACCTTCCATTCTCTCACTTGTTCCCCATAAGTTTTCTCAACCCCTCTGTGAACAAATTTCCCACTTTTTGGAGACAGATACTTAGGTCATTATTTGATGTTTAGAGGTATGGCATATGGAGCTGACTATAATGGTGTGAAAGTGACCATTCATATGAAAATAAGTATTTCGTATATTAACTACTGGACAGGTATAGCCACCTCTTAGACAATATTCCCTGTACCATGATTACATCACAAAATATTATTTTACTTTTTGTTAAAGTGTTGGCCTGAAAAACCTTTATCTAGCATCATCATGAACCACTAGCTGCATTACTTTTCCAATTCTGATATTTTTTAGCTGATAATATGTGAGTTTTTCTCATTATATTCATATGCTGCCTTCAAGACTATCCACTTGGGATAACAAATATATTAACTACTTTCAGAAAAGTCCATTGCAATGCATCTGTGTGTTGCGGATGGTACCCTCACCTTGCTTTCCTCTTAGAGAAGCCAGTGGCTGATGTATTGGTTGCTGATACAGTAAGAGTGGCTCAGCCTTAGTTTCTTTTATTGCCCGAAGTGTCAAACATTACACAAATTGAAATTCTCTATTCCATTGGTTAAATGATTGACCAAGGTTTTCGAAGGCCCAGACTGCAGAGACCTACATAGATGGGCTTTCATCAGACAGTTCCTCTTTGCTCAGCAATAAGGTCCTGCAAGATGGGAACAGGAGAAAGAATGCTGGAGAGAAAGTGAGATGATCCTGTTACTTTCTATTCCCAGCTACTTTTCTATCTAATTCTTTTAAATTTGGATCTTAAACTTATTCTCTGTCACTGTAAAATAAGATTGGTCTAGAAGATTTCTATGGTCTCTTGGAGCTCTAATTTTCCTGTATACTATTTAACAAAGCAAATATTTATTGAGGACTCCTTGTGTACAATGTGCAGTCATGGTAGAATGGTGAGATATTGTCCTGCATCCTGAAACCCCAAGACCATTTTCACATCCAAATTCAATATGATGGGCTTGAGGTTGTCCCTAAATCTGGTGCCTCTTCAGTGGCAGAGACAGGGTTCTAAGTATTAGTTCCTATATGGGTTTTCACTTCTTCTATAAGACCAGTGATAAATTAAGGAGAACCTGAGTCTATAGTAAAATGGAATAAATGGGACTTTACCACTGAGTGTTAATAATACCACATGCAGAGACAGAGTTGGTTCTATGACTAAACCATGGATAAGCTGTATGTTCTTCTGAAGACCTATATCATGTATGTATATGTATAACATATCATATAGATCTTATAGAAAATAATAAAGAAAATCTTCACAGCTGGAAGAACCTAGAGGAGGAAGATAAGCTTGTGAATATGCAAAGCAAGAAACACTTTCTAATAAAAATCTAATTGTGAACTTCTGGTCAATATGGAGGCATAGAGAGACATGCTTCATCTCCTCACACAACCACATAGAGAAATTGCAACTATTTTTTAAAACAAATAGCAACAAGAACTGTCAGAAAATTGAGCTGTATGTAAGTCCAATTACCAAGAATTTAATGTAGTCACATTCATCCAGATGTGTAAGACAGGCAGAGTCTCAAAGCTAGGTGGAGAGGCACAGAGACAATGGTGGCAGTGGCAGAATGGGTGGTCCCACATTCATGTGTAATAGATAAAAATTGGGATGGATATCTTGGGAGTGAATGTTCCCAGCTCCAGGCCAAACCACACAGCCTAGGGTTCTAGCTCCAGCAAGATAAATCCCCATAACTTCTGGCTGTAAAAACTAATGGGGGTGGGGCAGTGGATCAACTGCCAGATTTTCAGGTGAGTTCATTTAAAGGATCCACATGGACGTAGAAGGTACACAAACCCACCCACTCTGGGATTCACCACCCATGACAACAGTTGGAAGGACACCAGTCACATATGAGAAGCTGGTGAAATGACTAGAATGGGGAAAGTGCCAGGCAAACCTTCAGAAGCCAGGGAGTTTCATAGTCCCCTCTTTGAATCCTCCCTCAACACAGAGCCACAAAGTCATGAAGCAGGTTGCCCTGCCACAGCAATTACCTATGGTTCTACTGGACACAATTTTCAGGTGCCTTTTACAGGGAGTCAAAGCAGCTCTACCTAAAACACAGGAACAAACATAAGAAGACTGCCAAAATGAGGAGACAAAGCAATATAGCCCAAAAGAAAGAACAGAACAGAACTCCAGAAAAAGAACTAAATGAAACAGAAATAACCAACCTATCAATACAGAGTTCAAAACACTGGTGATCAGGATGCTCAAAGAGCTCATTGAGTATGAAAAAAAAAAACCCAGAAAAGGAGAAATGAAAGTTACACTAAGTGAAATAAAGAAAAATCTACAAGGTACCAACAACAGTGGAGAGTATGAACCTGAGAATCAAACCAATTATTTGGAACACAAGGAAGGAAAAAGCATTCAATCAAATAGCAGGAAGAAGAAAAAAGAATTTAAAAATATGAGGATAGGCTTAGGAACTTTTAGGACAACTTTAAACATACCAACATCCAAATCATAGGGGTGCCAGAAGGAGAAGGTGAAGAACAAGAAATTGAAATCTTATTTGAAAAAATAATGAAAGAAAACTTCCCTATTTTTGTGAAGGAAATAGACATAAAAGTCCAGGAAGCACAGGGAGTCCCAAACAAGTTGGACCCAAAGTGGACCACAAGACATATCATATTAAAATGCCAAAGGTTAAAAGTAGATAATCTTAAAAGCAGCAAGAGAAAAGGAGACAGTTACCTACAAAGGAGTCTCCATAAGACTATCAGCCAGTTTCTCAAAAGAAACTCTGCGAGCAAGAACAGACGGACGAGAATATTCAAATAGATTCAAAGGAGTTACAATTTAGAGTACTCTACCCAGCAAAGCTATCATTTAGAATGGAAGGGCAAAAGTACATTTACACAATGGAATTCTATGCAACAGAAAGAAAGAAGGAACTCCTACCCTTTGCAACAGCATGGATGGAAATGGAAAGCATTATGCTAAGCGAAATAAGCCAAGCGGTGAAAGACAAATACCATATGATATCACCTTTAACAGGAACCTAATCAGCAAAACAAACAAACAAGCAAAATATAACCAAAGACACTGAAATAGAGAACAGGCTGAGAGTGACCAGAGTGGAGAGGGGAGGGAATTTCAGGGGATTTTCAGGGGGCAAGGGGAAGGGTTTACAGGAACAAGTATAAAGGACACATGGAGAAAAACTAGGGGCGTGTGGAAATGGGAGGGAAGTGAGGAGGGCTGCGTGGGTGGGCTGGGATGGGAGTAAAAGATAGAAAATTGTACTTGAATAATAATCAAAATAAATTATTTTTTTAAAAAAGAATGGAAGGGCAGTTAAAGTTCTTCCCAGACAAGATGAAGCTAATAGAGTTCATCATCACCAAGCCATTATTACATGAATGTTAAAGGGACTCATTTAAGAAAAAGAAGATCAAAACTTTGAACATTAAAATGGCAACAAATTCACAACTATCAACAACTGAATCTAAAATACAAACTAAGCAAACAACTAAAACAGTAACAGAATAATAGATATGGAGATACCTTGGAGGATAATCACCTGCAGGGGAAGAGAGGAATGGGGGGAAAGGTGTAGAGATTAAAAAGCATTGTTTGTAGGTACAAAATAGGCAGGGGATGCTGAGAATAGTATAAGAATGGAGAATACAAAAAACTTATATGCATGGCCCATGGACATGAACTAAGGGGAGGATTGCTGAAGGGAAGGAGAGTATTGGGTGGAAGGGGGCAAAGGGGGGAAACTGGGACAACTGTAATAGCATAGTCAATAAAATATACTTATTTAAAAAGAAAAAACCTAATTGCCTTGTCTTCTGGACTTTGTCCTTGCAAGGGTATTTTGGGCATTCAAAATCCTAGCCAAGACTGGGTATATAATGTTTGAGATCCTGTTGAAATGAAAATTTGGAATCTCAAAGAAATGATTAAAAGGAGTCATTAGTGATATATCTAGGGAACTTTTCTCAAATATTTTAACTCTTCATGCAAATCAGTTGCATGTAAGTCTGAGTTTAATTTTTTACGACTTTTTTTCAGACATTTTAGGGTCATGGAAAAATGAGGAAGAAGTACAGAATTTCTAATATACCTCCTGCCCCCACAAATGCATAGCCTCCACTATTATGAACTTCCCCACAAGAGTGGTATATTTCTTACAATTAACAAAATCTTTCTTACATTAATACATCATAATCATATAAAGTCCATAGTTCATCATAGAATTTACTCTTGGTCTTGTACATTGCATGGGTTTACACAAAAGTATAATGACCTAAATCTATCACTACAGCATCACAGAGACTAGTTTCACCTCCCTAAAAATCCTCTGCTCTCTTCTAGTCATCCCTCCCACTCCATTCAACACCTGGTAACCACTGGTCTTTTTACTGTCTCCACAGTTCTGCCTTTTTCAGAACATCATATGATTGGAATCATACAGTACATAGCATTTTCAGGTTGGCTTCTTTATTTACTAATATACATTTAACTTTTTCCTATCTTTCCATGGTTGATAGTTCATTTCTTTTTAGTACTGAATAATATTCCATTGTTTGGGCAGACCACCATTTATTTATCCATTTACCTACTAAAAGACATCTTGGTTGCTTTCAAGTTTTGACAATTATGAATAGAGCTGTGATAAGCATCTATGGACCAGATTTTGTGTAGACATAATTTTCAAATTCTTTGGATAAATACACATGAGCAACATTAATAGATCATATGGTAAGAGTATATTAAGTTTTATATGAAAATATCAGACTGCTTTATTGAAATGTATACACTACATTTCAATAGTAAGGAAAGTTTACTGCTCTCGTTTGCTGCAGGTCAAAGTCCCAGAGAGCGAAAGTATAGGTGGGCATAACAGGTGGTCCTGACAACTTCATGGTTCACACACTCTCAGCTGTGACCATGAACCTGAGCCTGCATGTGTTCTTGGCCTGTGTCCTATGGTTACATGTATCCCTTCTGCTCACATATATCTTCCAAAAACTTATGGGACTCACTTAAAAAACACAAATACAAAAATAAAATTATTCAGAGTTTCAAGACAGTGATATCAAGCCTTAAACCAAGGGCAGGGTTTCTTCTGCCACTGCACAGGTCACACACCCAGGAAATCAGTCTGGCTCCCAGCTTCACTGGAGTCTGCCCTTTGTCTTCACCTTAATTTGGGAGGCCTCATTCCTTCTTATCAATGTTCTTACATTAACATAACATACATGCAAGTTGGAATTTAATTTGCATTGCAACTACTCCACATGCAACTTTAAACTTTTGGTTTGGTGGCCAGAAATCTTTGTCTCTGGCTATAATGGATAAAGTTTTTTAGGATACTTGAGGCAGTTTTCTGTTCATTTTCCAGACTCTGAATGAGTTTACAAAATTATGAATAATGGATTCACTCAAAATGTAAGAAACAGCAGTGAATTTTAATAGAACAGGATGAAAATTTCCATAATCTTTTCCATACAAGGTATTGTTTAGAAACAATCTAAAGGGAACCCTGGTACCTTGCTGGTGAGAAGGTAAATTGGAGAAGCTTTTATGGAAACAGTATGAATAATCCTCAAAAAATTAAAAAATAAAGCTACCATAAGACCCAGCAGTTTCTCTTCTGGGTATATAGCCCACCAGAAAAAAATTTGAACATATTTGTATGTAAAGATGCATGTACCTCTATGTTTATTTTAGCATTATTCACAATACTCAAGGCATGGAAACAACCAAAGTGTCCTTCAACAGATTTGGATAAAGAAGTTGTGATACATACCTAAAATGGAATACTACTCAGCCATAAAAAATTTTAAATATTGTCTTTTGTGTTAACATGCATGGATGTTTAGAGTATCATGTTAAGTGAAAAAGTCAGATGGGAAAGGACAAAAATCATATGACTTCACTCATATGTGATACATAAAACAGAAATCAACAAGTGAACAAACAAAAATAAACAAACTTACAGACACAGACAACAGTATGGTGGTTAGCAGAAGGGAAGAAGGTTTGGGGGAGGGAGAAAAGGATAAAGGGGGTCAAATAAATGTTGATGGAAGGAGACTAGAGTCTAGGCGGTGAGCATAGAATGCAATATACAAACGATGTGTTATGGAATTGTACACCTAAAACTTACATAATGTAATTCATCAATGCTACCTCAATAAATTTAATTTTAAAAGTGACCCAAAGGATAATTTGCTAGTGGTATATGTAAACACATTGTACAAATTTATTAATGGAAATCATCTCAATTAGATGATGCAAAAGAGTGTTCTATACTAGGTAGCTGAGAATATTAACTTCACTAATTTAGTAATGTGATTCATACAAGTCACTTATACTCTACAATCCTCACTTTTTCCATGCCTAAGAGGACAGATAGTCATTATTCACAGGTGTTTTCAGTGTCATAGTATATGTACTATGCTAGATTGAGTGCTGACTCTTCAAACAAGTTACTTTTCTTATGTTTGTTAGTTCCATGAGTGAATAAACATAATACAAAGTTTGAAAATCATTACACAGACTCTCTTCCCTTTTCCTTGAAAGTAAACAAATCTGCAATTAACTAAATAAGCAAGTCATCTCTTTCTATTTCTTGACCACCATATATTTTCTCAAACTTTTCCAGTAGAGTAAATTAATGACATTTATATGCTACCTGCAAAGTGATCCGTTTTAACAGGGGCATTGTATGCTGGCATCTTTATCAGTTGTTTTTCATGGTTCCATATTGGTACTTCATATCCATAAGGGGACTTCAGGGAAGAAAAGGGGTAGAAAACCAAGTGAAATGATAGTACTGAAGTATCTAATTATACAAGGAAAAAACTGCTGGAATGTAAATTTTAAACCCAAACAAGTGCAAAGGCTAATGTGGGGACAACATGCATGCCTGCACGTGGAAGGGGTGGAGCTGCAGGCCCAGCTGCAGTTTGGGTACAGGCTGCAGATCACCTGGGAGCACTGTGTGTTTGCTGCACAGAAGTAAGAGGTTGAGTCTTCTAGCTGGGAGGTTGTTACATGCAGCGTACTGTACAAGTCCTTAGGATTTATTGTGGCGCTTAACCTTCCATTGTGCTTTGTCACTGAAGTCAAGTAAAACAGACTGATGAGTTCACCATCAGGATTCTGTCGGAACCACTGCACTCCATACACTGTGGTAGAAAAATTGCATCTCAGAGTAGAGTTGGTTCCCTCCTGGCGGCTCAGGGCTGGAGGACCCTGCTCCACCTTCAGCCCTCTCACCCCTGCTTGGAAAGAAAAAAGTAAACACAAATTATGTCACTGAGGTGGGGGTTGGCTGAAGCACTTTTCAAACCTGTAAAATATCCTAGAAATACTGAAGTAGGAGCTCTGTGACAACTTTTACTTCCCTCTCCCACTGTCAACTGTAGGAACACTCCCCAGTCCCAATCTGGGATGGCCCCAACTCACAGCAAACCTGGGCCAACAAAAGACCCAGCTGAGCTATCCAGGGTCTCCCCATGACTTCCTGCCCAGATGCTGTGCTGCCTCTGCCCCTGCTCTGGAGGATGTAGAGTCCTGGACCCAATCAAAGTTTCTTCCTTCAGTCAATATGCTCCACCACACTCACAACACCAATCACATCTGAGCTCTGTCATTCATCTTAACAGAAAACTCCACCCACAGTGGCGCAGTGAAACAGCACAGTCATCTCTCCAAAAGTCTGGGTATGAACAGTGTGGGAGGGTTAGGGTAATATATACAATATATAAAAACATACAACTTGTTTTATCGATTATGCTAATACAATTTTCTCAATTTTCCCCCTTTTATCCCCCCTCCACCCTGCACCTCCCAACCCTCCAGCATTCCCTCCCTTTTAGTTCATGTCCATGGGTTGTACATTTAAGTTCTTTGAGTTCTCTATTTCCTATACCATTTTTGACCTCTCCCCATCTATTTAATGCCTACTAATTGTGCTTCTTCTTCCCTGTACCTTTTCCCCTCTATTCTTCCCTTCCCCTTCCCCACTAAAAACCCTCCATGTGATATCATTTCTCTGATTCTGTTCCTGTTCTAGTTGTTTCCTTAGGTTTTGTTTTCATTGTTTTTCTTTCATTTATTTTTTAGGTTCATTTGTTGATAGTTACCAGTTGGTTGCCATTTTACTGTTCATATTTTTTATCTTCCTTTTCTTAGATAAGTCCCTTCAACATTTCATATAATTAGAGCTTGGTGATAATGAACTCCTTTAACTTGACCTTATCTGGGAAGCACTTTATCTGCCCTTCTATTCTAAATGATAGCATTGCTGGACAGAATAATCTTGGATGTAGGTCCTTGCCTTTCATGACTTTGAATACATCTTCCCAGCTCCTCCTTGCCTTCAAGTTTTCTTTTGAGAAATCAGCTGATAGTCTCATGGGATCTCCTTTGTAGGTAACTGTCTCCTTTCCTCTTGCTGCTTTTAAGATTCTCTCCTTATCTTTAATCTTGGGTAACTTAATGATGATGTGCCTTGGTGTGCTCCTCTTTGGGTCCAACTTCTTTGGGACTCTCTGGGCTTCCTGGACTTCCTGGAAGTCTATTTCCTTCACCAGATTGGAGACGTTTTCCTTTGTTATTTGTTCAAATAAGTTTTCAATTTCTTACTGTTGTTCTTCTCCTTCTGGCTCCCCTATAATTCAGATATTGGAACATTTCACGATGTCAAAGAGGTTCAAAGGTCTCTCTCTTTTTTCTTTTTTTTGAATTCTTGTTTCTTTATTCTGTTCCAGTTGGATGTTTACTTCTTCCTTTTGTTCCAAATCATTGATTTGAGTCCTGGTTTCCTTCCTGTCACTGTCAGTTCCATGAGCATTTTGCTGTATTTCATTTTGGGTATCTTTCATTTGTTCTTTTATTTTTCAAACAAGCTCAATCAGTTCTGTGAGCATTGATTACCAGGGCTTTAAATTCTCTATCAGATAGGTGGGCTATCTCCTCATTGTTTAGCTCTCCTCCTGAGGTTTTCCTCTGTTCTTTCACTTAAGCCATATTTCTTTGTCTTGGCACACCTGATAAGTAGTAAGAGGGCAGGGCCATAGGTGTTCAGCTGGGAAGGGTAACCCTCCTTGCTGCCCTGCAGCTCTACCTGTGGGGGAGAGGCCAGAGAAGGAACAGTGCAGCTCACCTGCTCACCTCTAGCACAATTTCCAACAAACTCTCATGTGAGACTAGGAGTTTCTCCCACCACGGCAACCATTGTATTTCACAATCAACTCTGAGTCTCAGTTTCTCCTTAAGTCAGCCCCACCTGAACAGCCTTCCCCCTGGCATAGCCAACCCCTCCCTCATGGTCACCCACCTGCGATTTCTTTCCCTCTGAATTCTCTCCCTCCACCACCTTCCAGGTCTGGTTGTTCTGTTTGACTGTTTCTTTAATTCCATGGTTCTTGGAGTTCCATGCAGTTTAATTTTCTGGCACTTCTGGTTGTTTATTGATTTTAGATTGGTTGTTATCCTCCTTTTGGTTGTGTGAGGAAGTGAAGGGTTTCTTTCTATGCTTTCATCTTGCCTAGAACTCTCTTGATTTTTCTTAAAACACTTACATGCAAGAAGTTTGTAAGATAATGTGTGAGGAATGGTGGATGATGGTTCAGGAAGAATTAGTGTCTCAGGTGTAACATATGACCTTAAATAATCCTAAGAAGAGTGACCCCATATTTCCAAAATTGCATGGTTTGGTAGAGAATTTGAGAATTCAGTCATATGAATATTCTGATAAAGGAAAGCTGATAGCATATATTGTGCATTGCACAAGTTAATCCATTTTTTAAAATCTGTGGAGTCTGAGAAGCCAAGGCATACAGTCACTATCTGCATAGAAAAATATTCCAACAAAATTAGCGTGAAATATAATAGAATTTGTGTGTAATGTCTGTCTGACTTAATTTCCCCCTCTGCCCACTTCAGTCTATATCTTGTGCATCCTGCTGATGCCCACAGCCAACTCCGATCCAATCACACTATGCTGGTCAAATTACTATTGTCCTCTCTCTTTTCTTACATTTTTCTTCTTTACTTTTTTTCTGTTTTCTTTTTTGTTTGTTTGTTTTTAATTTGTTGTTCCTTTTCCTTGCATGGAGATACATGAAAAGGTAGAATATTTGGGGTATTGGAATCACTTCTGGGTTGTTGGTTTTGGGACATTTAGTCATAACAATTAAAAAAATTTTTTTAAAGGTTATGGAGATGTTTTCTGTTGAGCTTCCATGCTCACAATGACCAGTCACATCCTCACTCCTGTGACTTGGCACAGGGAATCAGTCCCATAGTGGATGTACAACATACGGAGTCCAGCTTTCTCGAGTTTACACTGAGTGACTGAGCTGAAAACTGGAGGTGAACTTTACACAGACACTGTTACCCTCTCCTCATCTCTGCTGCCTACAATTTGCTCACATGCTCACTGGTCTCCTTTCCTAAGTGCTCACTCAACTCTCAGAACCTAGTGAAAGTTGTTTTTTATAAAGCCTGCCTTGCCCCCTAGTGGGCCTAAACCATCACTAAAGAGGACTTTAGACCTGCTATCTCAGCATTCACACTACCCCAGCCTCACTCACTCAGTGTTTCCTGATACAGAGAATGCAGATCCTTAGAAAACCAAGTAACTCCCTAGACTGAATGGAGATAAAGAATGAACCAAGTCCACCTGTATGATCTCATTGGCCTCTGTTACCCCAAAACATTAAAAAACAAACAAACAACCAAATCCTACTTTTAAAATGTTATTTCATAAAAAGTAGTTTTCAAAGATTTTATTTATTTATCTTTACAGAGGCAAAGGGAAGGAGAAAGAGAGGGAGAGAAACATCAATGTGTGCTTGCCTCTCATGAGCGCCATACTGGGGACCTGGGGACTGGCCTCCAGCCCAAGAATGTGCCCTGACTGAGTTAGAACAGGTGGTGTTTTGGTTCACAGGCCAGTGCTCAATCCACTGAGCCACACCAGCCAGGTTGAAAATTATAGTTTTAAATGCAGTTGAGAAGCACCTGGCCCTCCCAACTTTGGGGAGGCTGCCAAACAGACTCTGGCCTCATTCTTTCCCATGCACATACTGGGGTGTGCTGCCCAACTGAGAAGTGGGGAGTACCTGGGAGAACAGAAGCCAGGGCTCTCAGTGGACATTAAAGTGGCATGAGTCCTACTACCCACAGCACAGACAGACATCAGGATCCTGCTCACAAGGTACTGGAGATGCCTTGGCTAGTTTCAGGGCTCAGAAAGGGTCCTGCTCTGAAGGACTGGGAGAAACCACACAACTTGGGGCATCAGCACTGCCTTAGGGAAAGTAAGCAATAAGAAGGTGGCCAGCACACATTCTGGTTTTGCAGAATGAAAAGGTGATAATGCTCATAGTGAATTGACCAGAAATAAGAGAGGAAACCAATACCATGATGAAGGTTTAAAACTTGAATGTGTCTGAGTATGTACTGACTCTGCACCTCTGGCTAAAGGATTTCTTTTTTTTTTTTCATAAATAAATTTTCACTTATAAGTGATAAAGCAGTTAAGTGTATAGTAATTGCACCCTCTCTCTTTTTTCTAACTTGTTTTAAAAAGATAAAGCAATCAAATAGAAGCCAAGCATCCCTCTCCCTTCATCAGCCTTGGAGGAAATGAACCAATCGACAGTCACCTTGCTTTCACTAGACCAGAGCTAGTGGTTACAGTGCGGGAAATAATAAGAGCCATTGAGGTTTTGGGATACAATACTGGCCTATCTTGTTCAGATATTATAACCCTGGTTTAATATGTTGTCTTTCCTTAATAAAACAAACTAATTTGCTAGTAACTGACAACCAAAACTCACCCAAGAGTGATCATCTCACCACACCAGTCACCAAAGATAAACACCTTTAGAAAGAATATAAAAGATTTTAAAGATAACCTACCACTGACCGAGTGTAGGAGAATTAGGAGATTAATTACCAATACAAATTCTTTCATTACATTGATTTATTAGTAACATGAAAAGAAATAACATATCTAATTTAAAAAGGTTGTGGTTAGTAATGCTTCATTCAGTCAAAACATGAAGACAAGGCAGGGAGATTTGTCACAAGCTATCTGTAAATTATCCATTCATCTAATGCCTGTGTGCATTTCACTAATAATAGTAAGGTAGCTGGGAAATACTTATAAAAATGTCCCTCTATAGCCCATATTGGAAACAAAAAGTACAAGTCTAGGAACAAATTTCATTGTCTTCAAATAACAGAGCTTTATTGAGAAAGAAAGATGTGTATTCATAAAAAGAAGTTATACATTCTTAATTAAGGAAATAACCAAATATACACAATAAGGACTTTGATATTCACAAATCAATTTATAGATTTAATTCTATCACAAAACTTAAATTAAAATTATGAATAAATACCAGAATTCACCTTTCTGTTTTTAACAAACATCTACTGATTATCAACTATGTGAAAAGGGTTGTGCGAGGTACTGAGGCTATAGCAGTAAATAATAAACAACTGTCTTCTAAATTCTATCAGAGACTAAATGTGAACAAATATGTACACAATTTGGTAAAAGAGAATTGCTTTGTGGGTTTAATGGGAAGCTCACATTCTCAAGACACTTCCAATCCTGATTGCCTCAAATACACAAATAATATACCATCATTGAGTTCTGGGGAAAAAAATGTCACATTTTTTAAAAAAAGAAAGTGGTCAGTCCACATGGAAAAGATGGTCACATTTTGTCACAAATAGAGAAGAAAATTAATATAAAACTGTAATTTATTAAAATCTGTCAGAGCTATTAAAAGGCAGATTTTGTAGGAGAAGAATTGATAAAACTGAAAATGCTCAGTTCATGATATATAATTCAATGAATGAATTATGATTCTAATTATAATAAAAATTGGTACAAAAATGTATTTAGGTATTACCAATATTATCTGACTACATAATTATCAACTTCACATTTTTTACTCTACATATATTGTACATTTGGCATATCATTATTTTTAATAAAAAAATTAAAAATGTTGTTTTGAAAGCACAATATTAACAACCCAACCACAATAAGGATTGTGATACTGATGATAAGGGTACTTTAGTGGGACAGGAGTCTGTAGAGCAAATATAAAATAATCATTAAAGCTTAGATTTTAAAATTAAACTTTACTAACTGACTTCAACAATTCATTATGCAGCAGTTTTTTCAACAAAATGTTCTAACACTTTCTTGGTCACCTTGAAACTAACCTTTTTATTACATGTTTTCAACATACAACACAGTAATTTCCACTAAGAGACAGGTTTGTGTACAGGATTCAGGTGCTTGGGAGGCAATGTGTACTCGCTGCACAGAAGTACACAGCTGAGTCTCCAGGCTGTGTGTTTTTGATGTGCAGGGAGAAATGTCTGGCTGTCTTATTCAATAAAACAGTGAGTTTTTCATGGTGCTTTTCATTCTCATTTGAACGAATGTGTATAATGAGCTGAGGACCTTTTCCAGCTTCTTGCTTATACCATGGAAAGTATTGTGAGGCACTGTCTGAATAAGAACAGGTGATGACAGAGGTGTTTCCCTCCTGGACACTCAGGAAAGAAGGATGCTGATCCACTGTCTCTCCTCGGCTGACACCTAGGCAGCAAGAAATATTCAGAGAAAGGACAAGAGTAAGCAGATTATTATGCTGCAGCATGTTCTTTCTCTACAGTAACTAAGGAAACCCAAATAAAGCCAGGCTTGGTTTCTAAAAAGAATATCCACTAATACAGTCTATTTCCCATTAACCCTCAACTCACAGTCCAGCTGCAGCCAAAAGAACATGAAGAATGCTCCAATGGATGTCTTCATTCTTCTTATTGAGATCAATTGTGGACCTGCTACCTACAGCCAGAGGAGTTACTGCTATTATCAAGTTATCTCTTTTCCTCTAACAATCTGAAAATATGGGTTTTTCATGTTCTCTCCCCAGCCAATAAGAACAGGACTGTGTTTCTGTCAAAGCCTATTCATTCAGAACCACTAAAATGAACCCTCCACGTATTCTGCATCAGCAGAGGTACACTACCACCTTGTGTTCACATCTCTAACTCCTGAAATAGCTGGCTAAATGTTATTTTACCCTGTGCCTATGAGAGACTCAAACACATAAAGACAGCAATACATCAAACAAATTAATTCTTAGATCAGAGATTAACAATGTACAGATCAATATTTATCTGATCTCTTCAATATGCCTCTTCACACAACTGAGTCATTTTTAATATTTTAGAAGGATGCATATACTACTGGTACTTATTCAACAAGAGCCTGAGTTTACATGTTTTTAAACCAGGAAAGTGCCATGATTCACTCTCATAAACAAAGAAAATATAATATAAAACCTTCCTTTTCAAACTGTTGTACATATACAGAATGAATTACTACTCAGCCATAAAAAGGAAAGAACCCTTACCTTTTACTATAGCATGGGTGGACCTAGCAGGTATTATGCTAAGTGAAATAAATTATACAAAGAGAGACAAATACCATGTGATTTCACTTAAATGTGGAATCTAGCCCTGGTTTGTGTGGCTCAGTGGATTGAGCACCAGCCTGTGAACAAGACAGTTGCTGGTTTGAATCCAAGTCAGGGCACATGCCTATGTTATGAGCCAGGTTCCCAGCAGGAGAAGGGAGACATTGCAAGAGGCAAAGCTCTTTCTTAAAGTAATATGTAAGTAAAAGGTCAGTATGAAGGAGAAAACTATTGGATGTTTTAAACACCTATGTCAAACTCTGCTCCTCTAAGTCGATCTTGCCTGTGACCTTGCTATTCCCACAGAATGGAAAGTACCAAAGTGGAAATTAGGAATCTTCCTAGGCTGGACTGCTATTAAAAATAAAGAATTAAATATCCATGGTAAGGGAGCATGGGGATATCTTCCATGAGCTATTAGTATTTCAACCATACAAAACTATTTGAACCACGGGTTGGGTTGAATTGCAGTAAGAAATATGATATACTCTAAGAAATCTTTTCTAATGCTGTGTCATATGTTCTTCAAAGTATTGAAAAAGTACAATTTCTGTGAAAACATCAGCCTGCAGATTCAGAAAATAAAACCACTTATAAGTTTATTCTTGAGGTGGTTTCATTTTCTTAACAAGAAAGGTGGCATGACATAAAATGCATTTCCTGAGTCTAATCCGTATTGGAATTTTTTCTACAGAATAAGCCAACTCTCCTGGCATGGATTCCTGCCTCCCTGGCCATCACTGTCTCAGATCTCATAATCTATCATTTTTCTCCCAAACTCCACTACAATGTTCTTTCCTCAAGACAATGATAAAGTCTTTCAGACCTGTGAGTTTCCAGAGTTATCCTTCTCTACCAATAACCTTTCACATTCACTTTAATTCTTGATTTTTTTATCTTGATTTTATGTAAGAATAAATCTAGGTGCACCTAAATATGTCCTGTGTTTGCTCAGAGAATAATACAAGCAGAAACTGACCCTAAAGAACAGATCATGAGAAATGGTTCCTGGGAAACCAAGACTACTTCATTTCCAGAAGTGGGAGCTCCTTTCCTGTGATTTGAACTCTCTGCTCCTCTAGAATTACAAAGAATAAATCTGATCTCTCAAATCTCACACTTTTAAAGATTTAAGGACAGCTACGGTGAAGAATATCAACTCAGTATATAAATATATATATATATCTATAAAATGTTTGTTTTTTAGTATATAAAACTTCTGGGATTTAAAAAATTTTTTTTATTGATTATGATATTATGGTTGTCCTAATTTTTCTTCCTTTTATTCTCCTCCACCCTGCACTGCCCCATCCTCCAGCATTCACCCCCTTAGTTACGGTCCATGGGTTGTATATGTAAGTTCTTTGGTTTCTCTCTTTCCTATACTATTCTTAACCTACACCTGTCTATTTTATGCCTATCAATTATGCTTCTTATTCCCTGTATATCCCCCCATTCTCCCCCTCTCCTTCCCCACTGATAACTGTTCGTATGATCTTCATTTCTATGACTCTGTTCCTGTTTGTTTAGTTTTTGTTGTTTTAGGTTCAGTTGTTGATAATTATCAGTTTCTTGTCATTTTATTGTTCACAGTTTTTGATCATCTTCTATTTCTTAGATAAGTCCGTTTAACATTTCATATAAAAGGGTTTGGTGGTGATGGACTCCTTTAACTTGACCTTGTCTGACAAACACTTTACCTGCCTTTCCATTCTAAATGATAGCGTTGCTAGATAGAGTAATCTTGGATGTAGGTCCTTGCCTTTATGACTTCAAATACTTCTTTCCAGCCCCTTCTTGCCTATAAGGTTTCTTTTGTGAAATTAGCCGATAGGCTTATGGGAACTGCTTTGTAGGTAACTGTCTCCTTTTCACTTGCTGCTTTTAAGATTCTCTCCTTCTCTTTAATCTTATGTAACTTAATTATGTGCCTTGGTGTGCTCCTCTATGGGTCCAACTTCTTTGGGCCTCTCTGGGCTTCCTGGACTTCCTGAAATTCCTGGAAGTCTATTTCTTTCACCAGATTGGGGAAGTTTTCCTTCATTATTTGTTTAAATAATTTTTCAATATCTTGCTTTTCCTTTTCTCCTTCTGGCACTCCCATAATTTGGATGTTGGAATGTTTAAAGTTGTACCAGAGGCTCCTAAGTCTCCTCATTTTTTTGCATTCTTGATTCTTCATTCTGTTCCAACTGGATGCTTATTGTTTCCATTTGTTCCATATTGTTGATTTGAGTTTCAGTTTCCTTCCCTTCACTGTTGAGTCCCTCTACATTTTCCTTTATTTCACTTTGTGTAGCCTTCATTTCTTCCTCCATTTTGTGACTGAACTCAACCAATTTTGTGAGCTTTCTGATTACCAGTGTTTTGAACCCTGCATGAAATGGGTTGGCTATCTCCTTGTTGCTTAGTTCTTTTTCTGGTGTCTTGATCTGTTCTTTCATTTGGGCCACATTTCTCTGTCTCAGTGCACCTGTTACCTGTAAAGGGCAGAGCCTTAGGTATTCCCCAGGGCTGGGCAATCCTCTTTGCTGTGTTGTGGCACTGTCTATGAGCAAGGGATCAGAGAAGGAAAAATGCCACTTGCACTGTTCTTGTTCCACTTTCTGTCACTTGCCTCACTTTTCACAAGCAGTTTGTGCCCTTTAGGTGCTGATATGCAGATGGTTGGGTTTGTGCTTGTTTTAGGGCCCTGTGGGTCTCTCCAACATATTCTCCTGTGAGGCTGGAAGTTTCTTCTACTGCCACAATCCCCGCTGATCTTTTCCTCAAACTGTGGTTTTGAGTCTTTAGTTTCCCCATGCTGAAACCCTGGGTTCTGTGGTCCATCTGGCTCCCTCACTTTCCCCTAGGCTTGTCTGAGTGTGAATGTGGAATTGCCTGTGCAGTCCACCAGCCATGCCTTGCCTGCCCAGTCTTCCTGCCTCCTTGCAATGTCCTCTCCTTATCTCTGCCCATCTGGGCCCCTCCTACTGCCTGATTGAATGTTTCTTCAATTCCTTGGTTGTTCTGGTTTCTCTTTGTTTTCAAATTTGTTGTTTTCCTTGCTTTGGTTGTGTGAGGAAGTGAAATGTTTCTGCCTGCACCTCCATCTTGGCCCCCTCCTGTTGTTAATGGTTTCTTTTTCTATGCAAATATTTTTTAGTTTCATGGAGCCCTATTTGCTTATTTTTCCTTTTTGTTCCCTTGCCTGAGGAGATAAACCAGAAAAAATATATATTGCTATGAGAAATGTCTAAGATTTTACTGCCTATGTTTTCTTCTAGGATATTTATGGTCTCACAGCTGTCAGAATGGCTATCATCCATAAACACACAAATGACAAGCATTAGTGAGGATGTGGAGCAGAGAGAACGCTCCTGCACCATTGACAGGAATGAAGATTGGTGTAGCCACTGTGGAAAACAGCGTGGAATTCCACACACAAAAAAATTGAAAATGGGACTGCCTTATGACCCAGCAATTCCACTCTGGAAATGTATCCCAAGAAACCCAAAAAACGGATTCAAAAGAATATATGCACCCCATGTGCACTGCAGTGCTCTTTATAATAACCAAGATTTGGAAGTGGCCCTAGTGCCCATCGGTAGATGAGTGGATACAAAAGCTGTGCTACATTTACACATAGGAATACTACTCATCATAAGAAAAAGGAAATCTCACCTTTGTAACAGCATGGATGGACTTACAGGATACTAATGAATAAAATAACAAACATAGAAACAGACTCATAGATACAAGGAACAGCCTGACAGCTGTCAGAGTAATGAGGAGCTTAGGACGAAACAGGTGATGGATTAAGTGAAAAAAATCCATCAACACAGACAATAACATGGTGATTACCAGAGGGAAAATGTTGTGGGGGTGGGTGGAAGAGGGTAAATAGGGGTGAATGGTAGCAGAAAAAGAATAAACTTTGGATAGTGAGAGCAAGATGCAGTGTGCACGTGATATATGAGGGGGAAACCCCCAAAAACAGAATTTACTTATAAAAATATCTTGTATTTATTCTTATATGTTTAAACTTCAATCACCTTCAAAGTACTCTCCACTTGATGCGATACCCTATAAGACATTTTCCCACTGTTCAGAAGTTTTTGAATTCGATGATTTGATGCCTTAAAGGGCTAGTGACCTTCTTTGTTTCACCACCTCCACAGCACCAAAACAATCCCCGTAGAGGACTTTTTTAACTACGGCAAGGGGAAAAATGCTGCTTGGGTGAGATCAGGTGAATAGGGAGGGTGGGGCAGAGGTCAGGTCATTTTTGGTCAAAATCTGCTGAACATTCAGCTCAGTGTAGTCAGGTACCCACATAAATCACCCATCATGAAATGAGCAAACACAATGAAAGCATCCCTCAAAAACAATTCACTGAAGCCAAATGCAGCTTCTCAACACAAGGCCGGCTCCTGAACTGATACAGATGGCCTCCTAGAACACTCACATAGTGGGAGAAGCCCATACTACCAGGGATCCTGCCCTCCAGAAGATAATTCCACATTTGGACCACCCTCATATTATAGAATTCTACTTTTGAAATCTATATAATTTTATTGACCAATGTAATCCCAAAATTCAATTTAGGAATAAACTAAGTAAAAAGAAGGGTAAAAGTATCATTAGGTAATGATTTTAGTGGAGTTGCTTTTCTAAAATTCTTTAACTCTTTGTGCAAATTAGTTTCATGTAAGTATGAATTAAAATTTTAAAGCTGTAATTTGACCTGGCTGGCGTAGCTTAGTGGATTGAGTGCAGGCTGCAAACCAAAGTGTCACAGGTTCGATTCCCAGCCAGGGTACATGTCTGGGTTGCAGGCTATGGCCCTCAGCAACCGCATATTGATGTTTTTTTTCTCTCTCTCTCCCACCCTTCCCTCTCTAAAAAGTAAATAAATAAAATCCAAAAAAAAAAGCTGTAATTTTTTCAGTCATTTTAGGGTCACAGAAAAATTAAGAAAAAGGGACAGAGATTTTCAATGTACCTCCTGCCCCCACATGCACACAGCCTCCTCCATTATGAACTTCCCCACAAGACTTGTATATTTCTTACCCCTGATAAACCTACATGGATCACCCACATTCCCACTGAACTGTAGGATTTACTCTCTGTGTTGTACATTCTATGGGTTTACACAAATGTATAATGGGGAAGAAAAGAGGCAAAAGAAGTGAAATGACAGCGCTGAAGAGACTAATTTTAGGACCAAAAAAACATTGTGGAACATAAATTTGAAATTCCAAAGATGTGGAAGGTTAATATGGGCTCAACATGCCTGCCCTTGGAAGGGGTGGAGCTGCAGGCCCAGCTGCAGTTTGGGTACAGGCTGCAGGTCACCTGGGAGCACTGTGCCTCTGCTGCACAGAAGTAAGACGCTGAGTCTTCCAGCTGGGAGGTTGTGATGTGCAGTGTACTGTAGAAGTCCTTAGATTTCAGGGAGCAGCTTAACCTTCCAACCTGCTTTGACTCTGAAGTCAAGTAAAACAGACTGATGAGTTCACCACCAGGATTCTGTCGGAACCACTGCACTCCATACACTGTGGTAGAAAAATTGCATCTCAGAGTAGAGTTGGTTCCCTCCTGGAGGCTCAGGGCTGGAGGACCCTGCTCCACCTTCAGCCCTCTCACCCCTGCTTGGAAAAAAAGAGACACAAATGATATCACTAGGGCAAATGATGCAACTTATAGACTTGTAAAATATCCCAAGAAACATCCAAGTAGGACCATGTAGGAACTCTGTATAAGATCCTCCTTCCTTCTCCCACAATCATCTATGGACAAGCCCCGTCCCCACCTAAAATGGCCCCAACTCACAGCAAACCTGGACCCACAGAAGCCACAGCAGAGCTTCCAGGTGTCTCTTCATGACTTATTGCACACACACTGTGCTGTCTCTGCTCTTGCTCTGTAGGATGTAGAGTCCTGGGCCCAAGTCAAGTTTCTTCCTTCAGTCAATATGCTCCACCACACTCACAACACCAATCACATCTGAGCTCTGTCATTCATCTTAACAGCAAACTCCACCCACAGTGGCCCAGTGAAACAGCCCAGTCATGTCTCCAAAAGTCTGGGTATGAACAGTGCAGAATGGTAAAGAGTAATATATATAATGTATGAAGATATACAGCTTGTTTTTTCTTAAAATACTTATGTATAACAAGTTTGTGAGATAATACTTGAGGAATGGGGGATCGTGGTTCAGGAAGAATCAGTGTTTCAGACATAACGTATGACCTTAAAGAATCCAAAGATGAGTGACCCTATATTTCCAAAATTGCATGGGTTGGAAGAGTATGAGAATTCATTCATATGAATATTCTCAAAAAGAAAAGCTGATAGTATTGTGCATTGCATAAGTTAATCCAATTTTTTAAATCCATAGAGTTCTAGAAACCAACACATATAGTCACTATCTGCCTAGATAATGACTCCAATAATATTAGCTTGAAGTGTATAATGTCCACTCTGATTTGATTTCGACGTCTCCCCACACCTGTCCATGTCTTGGGCACCCTGCTGACCCCACAGCTGACTCTGATCCAACCACACTATGCTGGTGAAATTATTAATGTCCTCTCCCTTTTCTTCAATTTTCTTCTTTACTTTTTTTTCTGTTTTCTTTTTTTGTTGTTAATTTTTTCTTGTTCCTTCCACTTTCATGGAGTTACATGAAAAGGTAGGATATTTGGGGTATTGGAATAACTTGTGGGTCATTGGTTTGGGGACATTTAGTCATAACAATTAAAAAAAAATTTAAAAAGGTTATGGAGACATTTTCTGCTGAGCCTCCATGCTCGCAATGACCAGTCACATCCTCACTCCTGTGACTCAGCACAGGGAATCATTCCCACAGTGGATGTACAATGTATGGAGTCCAGCTTTCTCAAGTTTACACTGAGTGACTGAGCTTAAAACCAGAGATGAATTTACACAGCCACTGTTACCCTCTCCTCATCTCTGCTGCCTATAATTTGACTGGCTCACGTGCTCATTGGTCTCTTTTCTTAAGTACTGACTCAACCCTCAGAACCATGTAAATGTTGTTTTTTGTAAAGCTTGCCTAAAGCATCACTAAAGAGGACTTTAGACCCGCTATCTCACCAGTCACATTACCCCGGCCTCACTCACTCAATGTTTCCTGATACAGGAAATGCAGATCCTTAGAAAACCAAGTAACTCCCCAGACTGAAAGGAGATAAAGAACCCAGAAATAAACCCAAGTCTCTATGGTCAATTAATATTCGACAAAGGGGGCAGCAACATAAAATGGAGTAAAAATAGCCTCTTCAACAAATGGTGTTGGGAGAACTGGACAGCTACATGCAAAAAAAAAAAAATGAACCTTGAGCACCAGCTTACACCAGACAGAAAAATAAATTCAAGGTGGGTAAAAGATTTAAATATAAGCTCTGACACCATTAAAGTCTTAGAGGAAAACATAGGCAGGTAAATCTCGAATATTTCACTCAGCAACAGTTTTACTGATATGTCCCCTAGAGCAAGGGACATAAAGGAAATCATAAACAAATGGGATCTCATCAAAATAAAAAGCTTCTGCACAGCTAAAGAAAACAGTATTAACATAAAAAGAGAACCAACTGTATGGGAAAACATGTTTGCCAATGATACCTCAGACAAGGGTTTAATCTCCAAAATATATAAAGAACTTACACAACTCCACTCTGAGAAGACAAGGAACCCAATTAAAAACTGGGCAAAGGACTTGAACAGACACTTCCCCAAGGAGGACATACAGAGGATCCAGAGACACATGAAAAGATGCTCAGTATTGCTACCTATCAGAGAGATGCAAATTAAAACCACAATTAAAACCACATTCACACCAGTCAGAATGGCCATCATAAACAAAGCAACAAACAACAAGTGTTGGAGAGGTGTGGAGAAAAGGGAACCCTAGTGCACTGTTGGTGGGATTGCAGACTGGTACAACCACTATGGAAAACAGTATGGAATTTTCTAAGAAAACTAAAAATGGATCTGCCTTTTGACCCTGCAATTCCACTGCTGGGACTATATTCTAAGAACCCTGAAACAATCCAAAGAACCTATGCACCCCAATGTTCATAGCAGCACAATTTACAATAGCTAAGTGCTGAAAGCAACCTAGGTGCCCATCAGTAAATGAATGGGTCAAAATCTATGGTACACTTACACAATGGAATTCTATGCAGCAGAAAGAAAGAAGGACCTCCTACCCTTTGCAACAGCTTGGATGGAATTGGAAAGCATTGTGCTAAGCAACATAAGCTAGGTGGTGAAAGACAAATACCATATAATCTCACCTTTAACAAGAACCTAATCAACAAAACAAAAAAACAAGCAAAATATAACCAAAGACACTGAAATAGAGGACAGGCTGACAGTGATCAGAGTGGAGAGGGGAGGAAATTTCAGGGGAAAAGGGGAAGGGTTTACAGGAACAAATATAAAGGACACATGGGCAAAACAAGGTGGGGAATGGAAATGGGAGGGAGGGGGAGAGAGCTGGGGATGTGGGCTGGGATGGGAGTAAAAGACAGAAAAATGTACTTGAACAACATTTAAAATAAAAATTAAAAAAATAAAAAAGTTTTCAAACAAAATAAAAAAAACTTATATGCAAAAAAGAGAATGAACCAAGTCCACCTATATGATCTTATTAACCTCTGTCACTCAATACATTTAAAAAAAAACAAATCTTACTTTTAAAATGTTATTTCAAGAGCCAGAAGATAAGCGAATATTAAGTGAAATTGGAGTTCAAAGTACAAGATAGATTTCAGACAGGGGAGAATGAGTTCCAGGCAAAGGAAAGTGTGAATAAATGAGCAGAGGTAAGACTGTCAGAGATGCATTTAAGAATGGGAATAATCTAGTTGCAACTGTGAAGTAATAGGTGGGTTGGGACAGCAGATGCAGGAGGGGAAAGGGGCAAGGAGATTTATAGCTCTCTTCCAGTTCATCTCTGCTGCTGGCCTTGAAAATTCTGCTTGGGTGGAGGTGTGACAAATGGCTGAAGTGTCCTTGCTCTGTAATGAGATGCCTAGATGGAAGTACAGTGTGCTGGGCCTAATAAAACTTTGATACAGAAAAAAATGTTATTTCATGCAAATTAGTTTTTAAAGATTTTATTCATTTATTTTTAGAGAGGCAACGGGAAGGAGAAAAAGAGGGAGAGAAACATCAATGTGCACTTGCCTCCTGAGAGCCCCCTACCTGGGACCTGGCCCACAGCCCAGGCATGTACACTAGACTGGGAATTGAACCAGCTACCTTTTGGTTCTCAGGTGGGCACTCAATCCTCTGAGCCACAGCAGCCAGGGCTGAAAATTATTGTTAGAATAATTTGATAGATCTCATCTTGTGCTTTCTACCTCATTTCTTTAACTTAGATTCTAATAACTATAAAAATTTATTGAAGTTTTAGTGTAAATGAGGTAATTAACTAAATCTTAAGAATATATAAAGAGAATAATATCCAATTTACAGGCTACTGAGGAGGACAACAATATATATAACTACAATACAGTAAAAGAATATAACTCTAAGATAACTGAAAACTAACTTTATGGTCCCAGAAAAACAAAAATGCTTATACTTGCGGTGCCAGACAAAATCTTATTAGGTACTTTACGTGCCTTTTTTTCCTTTTCCCCTTTATTGGTGAGAATAATATAGAATATGGATAAAAGTTTATAATAGCTTATGACTATTAATTTTAACAAGAGAAAGAATTCATGAATATATGAATTATTAAAAGTAATAAAACTTCACATATACACTAAAATCCCTTTTGAATACCACTCTCAACTCCCAGTCTCCCATCACTTATTACTCGAAGTCTTTCTTCATCCTGATCAATTTAGAGTTGATACTTTGGGGTCTTATTACCAAAAATATAAATCAGCAGAAAAAAATATATATTGTGCATACATTTCTGTAACTTGTTTTATAAACCCAATAATAAATTTATATCTTATGTTAACACACACAGGTCTTTCTGCTGCAGTATATTCCTTATCATGGATATACCACTGTGTAAATAGCCCTCCCCCAATGGACAAATAGTTAATGTGTTGATTTTTATCTATGAAATGCAACACTACAATAAACTTTTTTGAGCATTCATCTTCACTCACATGCACACATGTTTCTCTAGACACAGAGACTAGGAAGATATAAAGGAATGAGCCCTGGGGATAATGGGTGAAGGTCACTCCAGGCAGAGGGAAGATCAGGGACAAAGCTCTGAGGAAGAACGGAACAAATTCATGGTCTGATTATTGTGTTGGATGGCTATTTTATGTTTCTAATGTGCATTGGAAGTGTAGTTTAAGAGCTGATTTGATACACTCCCTCTGAAATCACTGTCCTAATATACAGTTGGAGTGTTATTTCTTCAACCAGCCATTGAGGCAATTCTAAAGATAGTAAATCAGCAAGAGAAAAAGTAATCCCAAAGACAAGATATAGTAAGAGAAAATGTTATAGAATAATACACACAGAGAATAATCTAAGGATAATGGTCTAAGAAGAAAAACATTTTATACTTTTCAAGTCAGCACAGAGAAAAATGAAGTTTTGATCAATGCAACAGAAGTCAGACTAAAAAGAAAAGAAAAAACAAGAGCATGAGAAGCAAACTAAAATATTAGCAATGGGTCCAAATATATCAGTAATCAAAACATATATAAATAGTAATTATTTGATTGAACCAAATTTAAAAAATCTTGCTGCATATTGCTTAAGAGAAAATACTAGAAACAAATAACCAAGGCAGTTAAGCACATAGAAATGGATTTTGCAGCTGCCCCTGTGTGAAGAGAATGAAGCCCCTCCCCTCCACCAACCCACTGTGTTCACCACACCCTCCAAAGAGATACCCAAAGAGAAGGTAGGTTTTGCTGAAGGGGAAAGGAGACTCCAACAGAGAGCAAGGTAGTGAACTAAGTTAATACCTACAAGGTGAGATCTAAGACAAAAGACAGAGTTTCCAAAAGTTAATATTCAGATAGAAAAGGGAAATGAAAGGAAAGCTTGCAGACTAAATAGTAAAGAGAAATTAAGATTTACAGCAAAGGATGAAATCAAAATTAAGAAAATTCTGTACTTTTATATGACAAAGAATAAAAAAACAAGTGTTAATAATAGCAATTATATTTTTATCAGTAGTCCCTCAACACTCATTCTTTTAAAACTTGGAATATTTTATGAACTGTGTATAAAAACATATTTCTTTTTTAAATTTTTGATGAAAATTTTATTTATTTTTAGAGAGAGGGGAAAGGAAGGAGAAAGAGGGAGAGAAACATCAATGTGTGGTTGTCTCTCATGCATCAGGAAGCTGGCCCACAACCCAGGCAATTGCCATGACTGAGAATTGAACCGGTGACCATTTGGTTCAGAGCCTGCCCTCAATCCACTGAGCTACACCAGCCAGGACTAAAAACATATTTCTAAGCCTTCTAAACACACATTAAGAGCAGACAGGAAACCCTCATGATCAAAACTGTGTAATACTTCTGTGCACAACTACTTATAAAAAGTTCAATCAAGGCAGGCTTTAACAGTATTGCTTATAAATTTCCCATTTAGTTACTGTGAGGGCCAATTTTAAAATCCTATTCTATAAAATGTAATATGAAAAAAATGTGGAGTCACACAATATCTTAAACATTTTAATACTTTATTTTTATTTACATGTTTTAGTGCATTATTCCCTAAATGAAAACATTCCTTTGTCTTTAATATCCCTGTAGTATGGAAGTCTAATTTGCCTAACAACTCCATTAATGTGCTTGAAGATTGGAAATTTGTATTAATGTCCTGTGCATTTGATATTAAATAATGAAATCCACCAAAGGAGATCAGTCATAGACACTCAGCAGCCGGAGTTTGTGCTCAGCTCCCCCTGCAGTTTCTGTCACTGTGTCACCCAGAGCACAGTAGTATACTGCCGAGTCTGACTCCTCCACTGACTTTTTCTCCAAGTGAAAAGAATTTGGTTGTTTGCGGTATGTGACTTCAAAACCTTTGTTGCTTTCCTTAACATCAACCCTTGCGGCTTTCAGGAGGAGCACTGGACCTTCTCCAGGGTACTGAACATACCAGAAGAGAGTGGGGTAACCTGTGGCTTCATAGGAGCAGTTTATGGTCAGGGAAACCCCTTTGGACAGGGTCACTTGGCCTTCTGTCTGGGTCACTGAGTCTCCGCGGGTTTGTCCTGAGGAAAAAGAAAAGAAAATTCTCTCACCATGGTCATAAAGCTCTTAAATGAAACCAAAGTTTAAAGAGCTGTTGACTGGGGAAAGAATTTATGTTTTAAGAGGCATGTTACTTACCAAGCACTAAGAGAACCACAGTCACTAAGCCTGGAGACGAGTTCATCTCTACAGTGTTGCCTAAATAATGTTCTTGACACTTAACATGAAGAAATGTTGAAGTCACAGTGGAACACTAAGGCTTAGCCTACATTTCACCAGGGAATGTGTTTGTGCTAGGAAGTGTCACCCCCTGGTGGACAGGGACTGAAAAGAGATGCATGTTTCTCAGCTTCCTCCCCAAATGAAAACATTCCTTTGTCTTCAATATCCCCATAGTATGGAAGTCTAATTTGCCTAACAACTCCATTAAAGTGCTTAAAGATTGGAAATTTCTCATCACTGACTTGTTCTCATCACTGACTTGTTCATGAGGCACATGTCCCTCTTCAGGTGATGCTTAAAAATCTGACAATGGCATCCTAAGCTCTCAGGTTGTTTTTTTTTCCTTACAACAATACCTGACACTGAAGTACTTTAACAGAGCATGCAAGATATACCTGTAGTTAGAAGACATTGATTTTCTTGAGCATTTTAATACAGTATGTTATATTCTCATGTACCCTCTGGGGGCCTGCCCATAATCCATTGAATGTCAGAAAATGATTTGGGGCTAAAATCAGCGGAAATGATAAGAAGTCTAGTTTTTCTGATGGAGTAATTCTTAACTTTTCAGCATTGTATCCAATACAGAACAGTGACTGACATTTCTTACATGCCTAGTAAATATTTGTTATATTAAACAGAAATAAACATTCTTTCATTGAGGCTTCACTACCACATGACATACCATATTTTCTCAGTCTTCAAATATTATCGAATGTAAGAACTGTTATCTCTTTAATAATGTTTTTCAGGAAAAAAATCATCAATGAAAGTACTAAATCAATAAAGAATGTTCTTAGATCAATATCTTAATCTCCAACTATATTCTTCCTTCCAAGGTAAGATAGCTAACCAATGTGAGTCAAGCAAGGAATATTAAGCCTATAGCTTTAATGCAGATTTAGTATAAAAAATGCTTTCTACTACCATGTGTCTGTCACATTCTCTGACCAAACTTTAATGACATAATTCCCCCCCACAGAGTAGAGAGCCCTGGAGATGTGCAAATGCATGAAAAGCCTGGAGCATCCATTAGAACTCTCCTCCTTATCACCTATCAAATTGTTAAAGACACACCAGCTATTATTCATACAATAGCTGATAGCAGTGAATGATTAAAAGTTATAGATTCTGGGATCCCAACATCAATTTGAAGAAACATATTTTCTTTCTTTTTTTAAATTTTATTTTAATCATTGTTCAAATACAG
Source organism: Phyllostomus hastatus (assembly GCF_019186645.2). Taxonomy (NCBI): domain Eukaryota; kingdom Metazoa; phylum Chordata; class Mammalia; order Chiroptera; family Phyllostomidae; genus Phyllostomus; species Phyllostomus hastatus. The sequence goes on from NW_025333994.1 coordinate 29,099, forward strand.
TTTTCTCCCTTTTACTCCCAGTCCAGCCCCCAGTCCCAACCCTCCCCACTTCCCTCCCATTATCACCCTCCCCCTAGTTTTTGTCCATGTGTCCTTTAAGTTTGTTCCCGTGAACCCTTCCCAATGTCCCCTGAAAAAAAAAATATGGAACGCTTCACGAATTTGCGTGTCATCCTTGCGCAGGGGCCATGCTAATCTTCTCTGTATCGTTCCAATTTTAGTATATGTGCTGCTGAAGCGAGCATGAAGAAACATACTTTCTAGGATTGAGACCCATTGATATGAAAATTTTATAGTTCCCCCAGGTGGGTTTGTTACTGCGAGTCTGATACCCATTTTCAAGATTTCATTTGTGGTAACTGGCCTAGACAAAGGTGATCCTCAAAGATGAGGGAGAAAGTTCTGGGATGTGCATGGGGAAGTGTCCCTATGGCAACACAAATTTTTAGAAACTAGTCTTTTTGTATGAAGTGTCAACAGCAAAAGCAAGCACTTCTTTGGTTTTCTTTTTATGGCCATTCATTTTATAAAACCAAACCAAAAACCGCTGAGAATTATCAGGATAAAGATCTGGAGAAGGACACATTTTTCTGTAAACATTTATCCACAGACACAGAGATGGACGCTTAGTTCAGGCAGGTTCCTGCAGTTCTCACTACACAGATTCAGATCAAGGGGCTTCTGGAGTCCTTGAGTCAACCTGTGAATAGTCTGCCGGAAGTGGACATAGGAAATCCAGGTTCATATGCTTCACTTCTCCTCCACCTCCCAAGGTACGTTCTCAGAACCTGCCACAAAACTATGCTAGAAAGGAATTCTGAAAAAGCAGCTATGGACTTTTATTCTGATCTACAAGGGGAAAACAAAATAAGCTGGGATAAAGTTGGGTTGAAAGTAAACAAAGCAGCACATGGGTATACAGAGTTGTTACATATGTAGCAGGGTACAGCCAAGAGGGAGCCCCAAATGAGGATTTGGAATGGGGTCCAGAACTCAAGATCCAGGAAATATTAGAAAAAATATATACATAGGATGTCCTCAACCCCACAACTCTGAGCTGGGAACAGAGACACATGGAGCAGGGCCATTGAGAGTTGTTTTTAATAGCAACTGTTTTGCAGATAACCTCTAGAATGGTCCTTTAATATATCTATAACCTTTAACTGGTTTCATAGTTATGTTAAACAGCTGTGGCCATGCTTTGAGCCAGGGCTTTTGGGAATGACTTCAATGCAGAATGTAAGTGGGAGGCAACTCCGCCTGCTTACAGAGCCTGTGTAAGAGCTTGGAGATGGTTAGCTCCACGTCGCAGGGCTACACCTGCCTAGACTTACTATGGCAGCCCAGAAAAGATGAGAAAATGCTGGCAATTGTGTCCAATTATAAGAGGAGCCTGAAATGCTATGGCAGAGGAAGACTGGTGCTGAGATTTAAACCATCCAGGAGGTCTTTTGGGACCATGCAGCTTGGGCAGAGAAGAACCACTGACTGCTGTTTTTTTGTCTGAGATACAGTACTCCAGACTGGGCAGAGAGGAAAGGAAGGACTGTGCATTTGTGGATATTCTAAAGGACTTTGGGATCTCAATGAAGACATTAAATCATTACTCTTCAGTTTGTATAACTCTTAAATAAATAATCCTTTTCCTTTTCACCAATTTCAGGCAGAGAGACATCTTTCCCTGGCAGCAGACAAGGCGAACCTACTACAGGGTGGGGGGTCCGGAGCACGAGAGTCCATTCCATAATAGTGTATCATTCACCCCCACCCCCGGGGCTGTTCTGTAACATGTACACTTTAAGAAACACATAATTAAAGCCAACGAGAACTAAAAGAAGAAATGTTCTGCATTTTGTGTCACACAAGAAAACCTGCAGAGCATGAAGGAAAAATATGTTTAACTTAAATTTTAATTTTTGTGGTTTTGTAAATCCATAATTTTCATGCACCTATTTGTAGTAAGCAATTCTTAAGGGATCAGATATATTTATATACTTGTGAAGCCATCACCACAACCAAGATAATGAATACAGGCATCACCCCTGAAGCTTCCCCCTGTCTCTCTGGAACCCTCCCCTCAACATCTCCCCACAACCTTTTCTGCTTTCTGGCAATGTCTTTGTCACAAATTCATTTGCAAATTTTATGATTTTACATAAGTGGAGTCATATCTTCTCTTTTGTCTGGACTCTTTCTCTCCGCATAATTATTTTGAAATTCTAGCATGGTCTCATAAGTGTCAATAGTTCATTCTCTTTTGTTCCTGAGTCCTATTTCATCATAGAGAGACAAAAATGATTTATTTATCTATTCACTTGTTGATGTACATTATTTTTGGTACCAGTTTTGGACTGTTACAAACAAAGCTGCTATGAACATATGTGTTTAAGATGTTTTAAACACATATACTTTCATTTCTCTTTGGTCAATACCCAAGAGTAGAATGGCTAGATTAAAGATAGGTTTACAACTGACTTGTTAAAATTAATTACTTGTTCCAGTAGCACTTTTGTACATACCCTTAGGTTTTCTACTAGATGATCACAATGTCTGTGGATTAAGATAGGTTTATGTCTCCCTTTCTGAACTGCATGCTTTTGTTTCTTTCTCTTGCCTTACTGCACTGCCAGAACCTCTACTGCAATACTAAATACAGAGGTGAGAGACAAAATTCCTGATCTTAGGGGGAAAGCATTCAGTCTTTCACCACCAAACATGACATTAGATGCAGGGTTTTGTAGAGGCCTTTCATGAAGTTGGAGAAATTGCCTTTGATTCTGAATTTGCTGGGAGTTTGTAATGAGGAATGGAGACTGGGTTTCTCAAATGCTTTTTCTGTACCTGCTGAGGTTACTGGAATTAATTCACCATCTGCTGATTATCAATTTCTCTGAATATATTATTAATAAACTGTCACAATCAAATATTAAAGAAGATATTACTCTTTCAGTTAACACACAATGAAACAGAGCTCACAAGTGCCTAGAAAGCAAATGGCATAGCTAACAGTTTTTACCACAGTTCTCTGTCACAGTAAATTTCTGCTCCTTGATTTTTTCACTGCTGATTATTTTCAGAGAAAATTTGAGAGAAAGATTAGAAGGTAGCAAAATTACTTCTTGAGCCTTTGAAATATTTCAAGACTCCATGTCAGCAGGTTCTTTATTTATGCAAATGGAACTAATGAAAATAAATAATTGCAGGTTTCACTTTTTCAAAGAGAGAGAGAGGGAAACATGAAGTACACAAGCTACATTTCAGAAGCAGACCACTAGGTAGTGCCTTGGCCATTCCTTTTAGACTAATTATTAGACATGTGACTTGAAGAATGCATTGCAGCAAGGGTGACGAACTCTTCCAGACTTCTGTGACTCACCAGGAAACTGAAACTTCACCCATGGCTGGTGATCACGTTCTTTCTCTGCCCTTAAAACTTGCTGGTGATAATGCAGCTTACACCACAGTTTTCAAATTAATCAGTATAAGTGGTTTTCAAAGCATTTTTTAAAGAATTTCCTTATGATGAAACAATTCTTCTGAGAGCATAGCCCAAAAAGTGGAAACAATTAGAGGTTAGGAAGTCTTTCCAGAATGTATCCAGCCAAGAAATATGAAAAATAGAGACATTTATTGAAAAAGATACAAGATACCAGAAACATTGTACTTAAGACAATGATACCTCAGTCCTCTTCAAAGTAGCTACCTTAGGACCTCACACAGTTCTCCGAATTACCATCAGCTGCCCCATCATAGATTCCTGAATTTCACCAACAGTCTGAAATCTCTTCCCTTTCAAAGGTGATTTCAGTTTTGGGAAAAGCCAGAAGCCACAGGGCACCAAATCTGAGGTGTAGGGGTGGCTAAATCACCTGGGTGATTTAATGTCTCACATAAAAACTCTGCACCAGATGTGATGCATGAGGTGGCACATGGTTGTGATGAAGCTGCCAATCACCAGTTCCCCAGAGCTGTGCCCTTCTGAACCACCCAAATAGTTTCCATGGGAAAATGTTTAAGATCAAGGCAAAATATGGTGCAGATTTATTGTGCTCAATCATTTTGAATGTGACAGCCACACAGTACACATGCTCACTCAACAGCATCTACCCCACACACACACTGACTAGTACAGTAAAGTCATCATTGTTCACACATGCTCATGCCAGTCCACTCTCCTTAGTTGCCAGATTATATCAATGTCACACAAACCACCTTCAGTATATTAACACTGGCTGGCCTTTTTCCAGACACATCGTACATCCAAAATATTGAAATATTTACATACATTTTTCCAGGAAAATGTGGAAGCAACACAAATGCCCATCAGCAGATCAATGGATAAACAAACTGCAGTGTATACATACACTGGAATATTATTTAATTTAAAAAGAAAGAAATTCTGACAAAGGCTACAACATGGGTGAACCAGCAGGATACTACACTAGCTGAAATAAGTTACCATGTGACCAATATTGCTGCATCCCACTTTATGAGGTATCTAAAACAGTCAAACTCCTAGAATGAGAACTCAAATGGTATTTTCCAGAGGCTAGAGGGGTGGGCGAAGGGAATGTTATTGTTAACAGAGCACAACTTTTCAGTTCTTTAAGGTCATCAGAGTTCATTAGGTGTAAATGTCCTTAATATCACTCAGTTGTACACCTAACATGGTAAAAATTTATGATAAAATGGTAAAAGTATAAGAATATTAAAAATGTTAAAAGACTCCTTTTCATATTTTTACTATGCACATCTGGTTTCCCAACTCAATTATAAGATGGAGTTTACAATATAAGATCATTTATTAAACATCCATGATCATTCAAATTTTAAGGCACTGAGACAATGAGGTTCCAGGTAAGTGGAGGAAATATTAGAAAATAAGGGTTTTAGATTGTGGAACATTGAAAAAAGAGAAAAAAGAGGGCATGGCACTGTGAAATGAGCCACAGAATGGCAAAAAAATGCTTCTAGAAGAGTAGTGAATTGAAGAGCAATTGTACAAAAAGATAGTTCACACTTTGCTTCTTCACAATGTCCCCCTAGAGCCACCAATTATTGCTCATTTATGGGTGAGACTGGTGGGATTTACTGCAGGTAAATCTACATAAAGGAAATAGTCTCTTCCATGCTAGTGTGTTAGTAAGATGGTAAAAACACAAAGTTTGTCATATTGTAGGCACCTTAGAAATTCAAGGAGGGTACCTTAACTCAGCTAACAAATCCAAATTAAACTAACTCATTAAACAGTATAAAAGAGCATAACATACAAAAACAGTAAAGCCACAGAAAGATTTCACAGCCTTCCTCTTCCAACAGTGCCTGTGTCATAAAATATACTCAATAAATATTTATTGAACAAATTGATCTGAAAACCTTATAATACCACAGGCTTTTCCTATCTTTAGATTCAGATGTTTCTGAATTTCCTTGGTTAATTCTCCTAGCTCAGTGTCTCACCAAACAGCAAATTGTTTCTTTTGGTTGTTCTTGGTCTTTAATAAATAATTTGAACCTAAATTTCCAAACATATAGATTTTTTGATTAACAACAATTGTACACATGATCTAAGGACCTAGAGAGGTATTTTCATAGAGTGCTTTCCCTCAATCATCCTACATCTGTGCTACCACAGCCCTGGCCACTTCCTGACTGTCCTGACAATTCCTGGCCTTGGTCCCTACAGCAGGTGGATGCATCAAGCAGAGTTCTGGGGTTTTGGTTCACCTCCTTCCTACACACCTCTCACTGTGGGCTCATCCAGGGCACAGAAATACACTGCAGAGTCCTCCAGCTGTGAAGGTGAGATGACAAGGTTGATAGAATGGCTTCCTTTCTGAAACATCAGTGAGTAGCGACCTTCTGTGGCATTTTTCTGGTTATAGGAGTCCTGACGAATAAGAAAAATCATTGCCCCATTGCTTTGCTGTTTGTACCAGAAAAGGCTGTAAGTTGCAGCACTGGTTTCATATGAGCAGTCCAGGGTCACAGCCTCTTTCTCCTGCACTGACATTGCTGGTTGGTCTTGAGTTACCTTCTGGGCAATACTGGATCCTGAAGGGGAAAAAATCAGAAGGTTTGGGGATAAGTGATATGGGAAAAAGTTCTTTTTCCCATACTGCTACATCTCCTTCCAGGGGAACTTATAAAATACTGCCTGGACCCCCCAGCCCTTAGGTCACAGAGGAGACCTATTCCCATTGGGCATGCCTACCTAGCCATATTGCAGCCAAGACCACCTCCAGAAGGCTGGAGAGCAGCATTTTCAAGTTCTTCCAACAGGTGAAAAATATCTTGTTCTTCTTCGGTTTCAGGGCCCTGCAAGGTAACCTGAATCTAACAGGAAGAGAAGAAATGCTGGGCTGTGTGCTGCTGCTGCCCCAGAACAGGAAACAGGGTTTCCTGGTGCAGCCAGTTGCTGTGGGTCACATCAGCCTTCTCTGTGTACCAGCAGAGAGTGTCACCCAACCAAACTTTTTCAAGATTTAACTATCTCTTTTTTTATTTTATTTTTCAGTATTAATTTATGTTAATTTCAGGTGTACAGCATAGTGATTACACAACCACACACTTTACAAATGTGTCCCCTGATATTTTCAGTACCCACCTGGCATCATACATAGTTATTACAATATATTTTACTATATTACTTCACATGCTGTACTTCACATTCTAGTGACTATTTTATAAATACCAATTTGTACTTTTAATCCCTTCACATTTTGCACCCTGTCTCCCAAATGTCATCTTCTCTGGAAACTATCTTCAACACTTGTTATTGCTCTCTGCTAACAGCTACAAAAGAGTACCTCATCACAGTTTTGATTTACGTTTCTCTTACAGCTAGTGAAGTTGTGTCACTTTTCATGTATCTGTTCACCATTTGTATGTTTCTTGGAAAAGTGTCTTTTCAGGTCTCTGCCCATTTTCTTAGTTGATTTTTTTTTGTTGATTGCCTGTGTTCTTTATATATTTTGAATTTTAACCTCTTACTGGAAAAGTTGTTTGCAAATACCTTCTCCCATTTGGTTGGTTGCATTTTTATTTTATTTACAGTGTTTCTTGCTGTGCAGAAGGTTTTCAATTTTTTGTAGTCTCATTCATTTAGTTTTGCTTTTACTTCCCTTGCCTTTGAGATCAAATTCATAAGGTCCTCTATAAGACCAAGATCCAAATGTATGGTATCTATCATTTCTTCCATGTAATGGACTTCTTCAGGTCTTATATTTAGATCTTTGATTCATTTTGAGTTATATTTGTGTATGGTGACAAACAGAAACCTGGTATCAGATAACATCTACCCTAATGTTGCAGTTCAGCTCTACAAAGCCATTGCTAGTACAACAAAGTATTGTTGAATGTGGTATTCAATGACAAGTAGTACAGAAGCTCCAAAATGAATAAATCCTTATTAATATTGCTAGCGTGAATCATCAATAATAACACAAATATTTGAAATAATGAATTATGTGTATAAAATACTCAAAAGTTCAAACCACCAAGCATAGAAAAAACTGCCAGTGGTGGAAGAGATGGGGCTCAGGCATGCACTCTTTCAGTCCACACAACTGACATCTCAAAAGATTATGTATTCTATTGTTCCATTAATATGACATTCCAAAAAAGGTTAAAACATAAAAGAAGAGACTAATGTGAAATAGGGGAGTGTGTGATTACAAAAGGACAGTGAAAGACAATATTGTTAGCAATGAAACTATTCCCAATGTTGATCATGTGATGCTTACATAATCTACACAACATATTAAAATCAAAATTTATAGAACTATACTCTGAAATCAGTCTGTTATAGTATGTGGTTATTTTAAAATTAAAAATTTAAAATATTCAGAGAGATGCAAATTAAGACCACAATGAGATACCACTTCACACTGGTCAGAATGGCCTTTGTAACCAAATCAACAAACAGAAAGTGCTGGTGAGGTTGTGGAGAAAAGGGAACCCTAGTGCACTGGTGGTCGGAATGCAGCCTAGTGAAGCCACTGTGGAAAACAGTATGGAATTTCCTCAGAAAACTAAAAATGGAACTGCCTTTTGACCCAGCAATTCCACTGCTGGGAATCCTGAAACGCCAAACCAAGAATCCTGAAACACCAATCCAAAAGAACCTATGCATCCCAATAATTATAGTAGCACAATTTAAAATAGGCAAGTGCTGGATAGAGCCTAAATGCCCATAAGTAAGTGAATGTAAAAAAAGTTAAAAAGGAAATAAGGTAAAAAAGGAAAACAAATAAAAATGAAAAAGTAAAAAAAAAATGGTAAAATTACAATGGAATACTACACAGTAGAAAGAAAGAAGGAATAAAATCCTACACTTTGCTACAACATGGATGGAACTGGAGAATAGTATGCTAAGTGAAATAAGACAGGCGGTGAAAGACAAACACCATATGATCTCACCTATAAGTGGAATCTGGTCAACAAAACAAGCAAGTATGCTAATTAGAACCAGAGACAAGGAAGTGAAGAATAAACTGAGAGTAACCAGATGAAACAGGAGTGGGGTGTAACAGGGGGAAGAATAGAAAGGGTCTTTAAGGAACATGGGCAAAGGACCCATGGACCAAGATAACCAGGTGAGGGGGAGAATTGAATGTGGGAGGTGAGGGTGGGTTGGGCAGAGGGAGAGTAATGGAGGCAAAATGGGGACAACTATAATGACCAAAAATAAACAATAACAAGAGCATTCAATAAACAAACTCTTAAAAAATAAAAGAAAATAGGAGGGAAGATGGCGGCTTTACTCTAGGCAGCGTTTTTCTCGGCCTCTGTGAAGAGGGGGAAAACTCGCGGATCGGTGGAGAGGCAGAGCAAGTGGGCTGGGTTGCCAAATCACTTTTGAAAGCAGGACATCAGAAATTATTGCACTCACTGGAAATCCAGACGGTAAGGAGTCTGATACAGGACAAAAGGGGCCCAGGGATCAGCACGGGGTCTGGGGGTGCGCAGACCCCAGGCCCACCCGGTGCTCCGGGCTCTGCCCCAGGGCTCCCAGGAGAGGGAAGCCGCTGCTCCCTCCCTCCCCCGAATACGGGGGTGAGCAACTCCAGGGGAGAACGGGTTGCTAGAAGGAACAGGTTGGCCAGTTGGACTGAGAAAAAATTGCCCAGGGAATATGAACACCCGCCCAGAGACGGGGAGAAGTGAGAGCCTCCAGCCGACAGGACCAGGGGCATCTCTAGCCCATGGAAGTGCAGATTGGTGGAGAGTACAAGCGGGCCGGGCTCGGCTCCTGCCCCCTAGGGAGGCCGGAATCACGCACTGCGATCCTGGGAGGGATGTGGTACTGGGTGCATTCTTGCAGTGGTGGCTCAGAGATTTCCAGCCAGCCCAACCGAGAAAGCTGGGAAAGGCGCCAACACACCCAGTCGGAGGGCGGTTCGGCGGGGAACACAGAGCTGGAAACGGCTGGGCTCGCGCACCGTTGTCGGGAAGACTGACTCTCGCGCACCAGTGTGTTCGGGAGCACTCAGGGTACCTGACACACTTGCTGAGATCTGGCTGGGAGACAGAGAAGCATTTCAAAGGCCCCTCAGCCAGCTGAAGCCAGCAAGATCAGAAAAATTGGTCTGGCCAGTTAGAAATGAAGAAGAGGCTTTTTTGTTTGTTTGTTTTTTGTTTTTTGTTTTGTTTTGTTTTGGTTTTGGTTTTGGTTTGTTTGTTTGTTTTGGTTTTGTTTGGTTTTGTTTGGTTTCTCTGGCTGTTGGTTGATTGATTTTATCTTGTGTTTTATGTGACATTTTTTTCCCAATTCTTATTATTTTTATCTCGCAATCCCTTATGTTTCTCTTCCATTCAACCTAATATTATTCTTTCCACTCCAAATTTATCTCTCCTGCACTACATCTTCTGCTTTTCCTTCCTTTTTTTTAATCTTACAAGTTACTGTAAACTTGTATTATCTTTTTCTCACTTTCCCGACATTTTTTATTTTAATAATATTTGGGTATTCTTTTTCTTTCTGTATAACCTCCTTTGCTTGGCTGGTTATACTGTCATTTGATAGGTTCCCCCTGGTATCTGAGTCACAAGGTGTTGATAAGTTACTATCCTTCATCTGTGTTCCATTAATACACCTCTCAAGGTTCTATACTCTTTATTCTTGTTATCTAGACCTCATCGATTCTGCCACAAGACTGTCACTTTACTATTACTGCTAGTAAGACCTAGTCTATACAATTGTAAATGCTTCTCAATACCCCTACCTGATCTCAGCCCACTTTGCAATTTTCTGAAATATACTATTGTGGGGGTTGTCTCTATTCTTTTACTCACTACTCCTATATACTAATCTTTAGTCCAACCCTACCTTAGAAGCTGACCTCCCACAGCCTCACAGCTTTCTAGATTCAACTAACAATCCTCTCGGCCCCAATAAGAGTCTTACCTTCTTTCCATCCTTTCTAAAACATGGATAGTGGGGTAGAGGATAACGGTTAACACTATAAGGAGCCAAAGGATAACCCATCTCTTCTCTACTGGCTGCTAAAGTAAATATCATAGTATACTGTCTTGCTGTTTTAAACCATTTTGCCTTACTCCTCCAAATGATCCCAAAAAAAGAGTAGGGGGAAGCTGTGAACACCAGGATACACGAAGGAGATTGCACCACTGAAACACACAAATATTCTACCACGGAAGTTCACACCATAATTACAGGGAATCAGAACAGTTCAAATTAACAAACAAGAAGAAAAAAGAAGAAACCCACGAACAATAAGAAAACAAAGAAACAACCCCCAACTGAAGGGAAATGAGGAAGCCTCAGTAAAAATGCTAAATGAAATAGAGGCAACTCAACTATCAGATAGTGAGTTCAAAACAATGATTACCAGGAAGTTCAATGAACTCACAATGAGCTTTCAGAAATTAGAGGGAAACTACATCAATCTCACTGCAAACTATATAAACATGAAAAAGGAAATAGAAACTCTCAACAAAGGTCAAGAGGAAATGAAGAATACAATTTCTGAACTGAAGAACACAGTAGAAGGAATGAAAAGCAGGATTGATGAAGCAGAAGACCTGATTAGCGAGCTGGAGGACAAAGTAGAAAACAGCATCCAGAAAGAGCAAGAAAAGGAAAAGAGGCTCAGAAAGAATGAAGAGGGATTAAGAGAAATGCAAGACAATATGAAACGTAATAATATCCGTATAATAGGGATACCAGAAGGAGAAGAAGAAGAGCAAGGGATCGAAAACCTAGTTGAAAAAGTAATGAAGGAGAACTTCCCTAATTTGACGAGAGAAAAAGGCACACAAATCCAGGAAACACAGAGAGTCCCAATCAAGAGGAACCCAAAGAGACCCACCCGAAGGCACATCATAATTAAAATGACAAAATTTCAGGACAAAGAGAGAATCTTAAAGGCAGCAAGGGAGAAAAAGGAAGTTACATACAAGGGAGCCCCAATAAGGCTAACAGCTGACTTCTCAATGGAAACTCTTCAAGAGAGAAGAGAATGGCAAGAAATACTCCAGGTAATGAGAACCAGAGGGCTGCAACCAAGGGTACTATATCCAGGTAGGCTCTCCATCAAGATAGAAGGCCAAAAAAGAAGCTTCCCAGACAAAAGAAGTCTAAAAGAATACATGTCCACCAAACCAGCTCTGCAAGAGATTCTAAAAGGACTGCTTTAAGGAGGAGAGAAGAAAGAGAGAGAGAGAGGAACACACATACATAAAAGGCAATGAATAAGTACCTATCAATAATAACCTTAAATGTAAATGGATTAAATGCTCCAATCAAAAGACATAGAATAGCTGATTGGATAAGAAAAAATGACCCACATATCTGCTGTCTACAAGAGACCCACCTCAGGATAAAAGACCTAGACAGGCTGAAAGTGAAGGGCTAGAATCAAATCTTCCAAGAAAATGGACAGGAAAAAAAAGCCGGGGTAGCAATACTCATATCAGACAAAATAGATTTCCAAAAAAGGTCCATAAAGAGAGACCCAGAAGGTCACTTCATAATACTCAAGGGAAGAATCCAACAAGAAGACATAAATATTGTAAATATATGCACCCAACATAGGAGCACCAAAATACATAAAGAAAATCTTAGAGGACTTCAAGAAAGATATGGGCAGCAACACAATTATAGTGGGAGATTTTAACACCCCACTATCAAAAATGGACAGATCTTCTAAACAAAATATCAACAAAGATATTGTGGCATTGAACAACACCCTTGATGAAATGGTCTTTACTGATATATACAGAGCCCTCCATCCAAAGGAAGCTAAATATACATTCTTTTCAAATGTACACAGAACATTCTCAAAGATAGACCACTTGATAGGACACAAAACAAGCCTCAAGAATTTCAAGAAAATTGAAATCATACCAAGCATTTTCTCGGACCACAAGGGACTGAAGCTAGAAACCAACCCGAAGGAAAAAAACCAAAAACATTCAAAATCATGGAGATTAAATAGCATGCTATTAAACAATGAATGGGTCAAGAATGATATTAGGGAAGAAATCAAAAGGTTTCTGGAAACAAATGAAAACAAACTCACAACAACCCAAAACTTATGGGACACAGCCAAGGCAGTCCTGAGAGGGAAGTTCATAGCGATACAGGCCCACCTAAAAAGGTTAGAAACATTCCAAACAAACAACCTAACCCTATGTCTACAAGAACTCAAGGAACAACAACAAAGGCAGCCCAGAGCAAGCAGAAGGAAGGAAATAACCAAGATCAGAGCAGAATTAAATGACATAGAGACTAAAAGCACAATTCTAAGGATCAATGAATCCAAGAGCTGGTTCTTTGAAAAGATAAACAAAATTGACAAACCTTTAAGCAGACTCATCAAGAAAAAAAGAGAGAAGACCCAAATAAACACAATCAGAAATGAAAGAGGAGAGACTACAACAGATACCACAGAAATACAAAGGATTGTAAGAAATTACTACAAAGAGCTGTATGCCAAGAAATTTGAAAACCTAGATGAAATGGACAACTTTCTAGAAAAATATAATCTTCCAAAACTCAATGAAAAAGAAGCAGAAAGTCTGAACAGACCAATAACAACAAAGGAAATTGAAGCAGTAATAAGAAAACTCCCAACACACAAAAGCCCGGGACCAGATGGTTTCACAGGAGAATTCTACAAAGCATTTAAGGAAGAGCTAACCTCTATCCTTCACAGACTATTCCAAAAAATCCAAAAAGATGGGAGTGTCCCAAACTCTTTTTATGAGGCCAACATCATCCTAATTCCAAAACCAAATAAAGACACAACAAAGAAAGAAAACTTCAGGCCAATATCACTGATGAACACTGCCGCTAAAATCCTCAACAAAATACTGGCAAACCGCATCCAACAATACATTAAAAAGATTATACACCATGACCAAGTGGGATTCATTCCAGGGATGCAAGGATGGTTCAATATTCGCAAGTCAGTAAATGTAATACATCACATAAACAAAAGCAAAGACAAAAACCACATGATCATATCAATTGATGCAGAAAAAGCATTTGAAAAGGTACAGCACCCACTCATGATAAAAACACTCGGCAAAGTGGGAATAGAGGGACCATTCCTCAACATAATAAAGGCCATATATGAGAGACCTACAGCCAACATCATTCTCAATGGGCAAAAATTAAAACCTTTTCCATTAAGATCAGGAACAAGACAAGGCTGTCCACTTTCACCACTTCTATTCAATATAGTACTGGAAGTTTTAGCCACAGCAATCAGACAAGAAAAAGAAATAAAAGGCATTCAAATCGGAAAGGAGGAAACAAAACTGTCACTGTTTACAGATGACATGATAGTATACATAGAAAATCCTATAGACTCTACCAAAAAAACTGCTTGACCTAATAAATGAATTTGGCAAAACAGCAGGGATACAAAGTCAATATCCAGAAATCAAAGGCATTTCTGTACACCAACAATGAAACAGCAGAAGCAGAGATCAAGGAAAAAAATCCCATTTGAAATAGCAAAAAGAAAAAATAAAATATCTAGGAATAAACCTAACCAAAGAGGTAAAAGACCTGTATTCAGAAAACTATATAACACTGAGGAAAGAAATCAAGGAAGACACAAACAAATGGAAACATATACCGTGTTCATGGATTGGAAGAATTAATATCATCAAAATGTCCATACTACCCAAAGCAATTTACACATTCAATGCAATTCCTATTCAAAGTACCAATGGCATATTTCACAGACATAGAACAAACACTTCAAAAAATTTATATGGAATTATAAATGACCCCGAATAGCTGCTGCAATTTTGAGAAAGAAGAGTAAAGTAGGAGGGATCACAATACCCTACACTAAACTATACTACAAGGCTACTGTAATCAAAACAGCCTGGTACTGGCATAAAAACAGGCACATAGACCAATGGAACAGAACAGAGAGCCCAGAAATAAGCTCAAGTCTCTATGGTCAATTAATATTTGACAAAGGAGGCAGCAACATAAAATGGAATAAAAATAGCCTCTTCAACAAATGGTGTTGGGAGAACTGGACAGCTACGTGCAAAAAAAAATGAAACTTGAGCACCAACTTACACCATATACAAAAATAAATTCAAGGTGGATAAAAGACTTAAATATAAAACATGACACCATTAAAGTCCTAGAGGAGAACGTAGGTAGGAAAATCTCAGATATTTCACGAAGAAACTTTTTTACTGACGTGTCCCCTAGAGCAAGGGACATAAAGGAAAGAATAAACAAATGGGACCTCATCAAAATTAAAAGCTTCTGCACAGCTAAAGAAAACAGTATCAAAATTAAAAGAGAACCAACTGTATGGGAAAACATATTTGCCAATGACACCTCAGACAAGGGTTTAATCTCCAAAATATATAGAGAACTTACACGACTGCACTCTAAGAAGACAAGGAATACAATTGAAAAGTGGACAAAGGACTTGAACAGACAATTCTCCAAGGAGGACATACAGAAAATCCAAAGAAACATGAAACTATGTTCAATATCGCTACCTATCAGAGAGATGCAAATTAAAACCACAATGAGATACCACTTCACACCAGACAGAATGGCCATCATAAACAAAGCAACAAACAACAAGTGTTGGAGAGGTTGTGGAGAAAAGGGGACCCTAGTGCACTGCTTGGTGGGACTGCAGACTGGTACAACCACTATGGAAAGCAGTATGGAACTTCCTCAGAAAACTAAAAATGGATCTGCCTTTTGACCCTGCAATTCCACTGCTGGGACTCTATCCTAAGAATACCAAAAAACACCAATTCAAAAGAACGTATGCATCCCAATGTTCAAAGCAGCACAATTTACAATAGCTAGATGCTAGAAGCAACCAAGATGTCCCATCAGTAAATGAATGGATCAAAAAACTATGGTACATTTACACAATGGAATTCTATGCAGCAGAAAGAAAGAAGGAGCTCCTACCCTTTGCAACAGCGTGGATGGAGCTGGAAAACATTATGCTAAGCAAAACAAGCCAGGCAGTGAAAGACAAATACCATATGATCTCACCTTTAACAGGAACCTAAATAACAAAACAAAGAAACAAGCAAAATATAACCAAAGACACTGAAATAGAGGACAGGCTGATGATGACCGGAGGGGAGAGAAGAGGGAATTTAAGGGGACAGTGAGAAGGGTTCACAGGAACAAACTTAAAGGACACATGGTCATAAACTAAGGGGAGGGTGGTAATGGGAGGGAAGTGGGGAGGGTGGAAGGGGGGGCTGGATTGGGAGTAAAAAGGAGAAAACTGTATTTGAACAATGATTAAAAAATAATAATAAAAAAAGAATAAATAAATAAATAAATAAAATCTTAAAAAAAATAAAAAATAAAAGAAAATAGAAATTAAAATGGAAATATAGAAATTTTCTGGCATCTTTATCCTCTCCCCCCCAAATACCAACTTTCTCCATCATATACTAGAGTGCCTTAGAGAACTCCAGGAATCCAGGCCAGAAGTTACACTGTAGGAACAAAAATATCTGAGATTGGTAGCATTTAAAGGGTAAGAGGAACAATTTCACTTTACTTTAGTCAAACCTTGCCCTATGTGATGTAGCTCAGTGACAATAGAAATCTTCTAGTCCTTCTGTTTTTTTTCCCACAGGCAAAAGTGAGAGCAGGTGAGTGAGCACCTGGCTCTCACAACTTTAGGGATTCTGTCAAAAAGACTCTGGCCTCATTCTTCCCCATCCACATACTGGCCTGTGCTGCCCAACTGGGCACCTGGGAGAAGAGGAGCCAGGGCTCCCAGTGCTCATTAAAGGGGCAGGAGTCCTACTACCCACAGCACAGACAGACAACATCAGGATCCCGCTCACAAGGTACTGGGGATGTCTTGGCTAGTTTCACGGCTCAGAAATGGTCCTGCTCTGAAGGAGTGGGAGAAACCACACAACTTGGAACATTAGCACCACCCTAGGAATGCGAGCAATAGGGAGATGGTCAGTACACACTCTGGTTTTTCAGGGTGAAGAGAAGGTGATAATGTTCATAGTGAATTGACCAGAAATAAGAGAGGAAACCAATACCATGATGAAAGTTTAAAACTTGAGTGTGTCTAAGTATGTACTAACTCTTCACCTCTGGCTAAAGGATTCCTTTTTTTTTTTTTTTCATAAATAAATCTTCACCTACAAGTGACAAAGCAGTTAAGTCTACAGTAATTTCACCCTCTCTCTTGTTTCTAACTTGTTTTAAAAAGATAAAGCAAGCAAATAGAAGCCATGCATCCCTCTCCCTCCACCAGCCTTGGAGGAAATGGACCAATCAACAGTCACCTTGCTTTCACTGGACCAGAGCTACTGGTTACAGTGAGGGAAATAATAAGAGCCATTGAGGTACTGGACTACAATACTGGCCTTTCTTGTTCAAATGTTATAAATCTGATTTAGTATGTCGAATTTCCTTATCAAAACAACCAATTTGCTAATAACTAACAACCAAAACTCACCCAAGAGTGACCATCTCACCACACT